>NC_141102.1:2385000-2387500 GCF_041138505.1 Cibotium barometz | reverse complement strand
GCGTTGCAATTTTTTTTTCTCCTCTCTCCATCCTATCGCCGGCGAGAGCTGCGGGGAAGGAATTTTCAGACCTCACTTTAACTAATTACGCTTAGTGATGCTTAAAAGCTTTGATTATTACAAAGCTTTATTTTTATATTAGATGCCGTGAATTTTTCGTGGGCTGTTTTTGTTTTTGCTCTCCAACGCTTGGCGTTGGGCATTGGCTAGGTTACAAGTTTTATAGTAAAGCTTTCATAAGCTTTTTAATAAGCTTAATAAGCCTAATATTAAAAGCTTTATGAGATAAAGCTTAGTATAAAGCTTTGATATAAGCTTAGTAAAAAAAAAAGGGACCATATCTATAAATATACCACCTCTTCTCTAAATTTGGGTTAGCTGAGTTGACAGTTTCAGGCTAAATGCTTGAAAAAGCTTTTATTATAAAGCTTTGTTAAGTTTTTTTTTCAAATAAGCTTAAATGAGATCAATAAAATGTTTTACAAAAGAAAAATATTTTTTGATTATTCCCATCATATTTTATCGAAAAGAATCTCATGTACATATAGTTAGTTTGGATTTCTTCTACAATTTTTTAGAACTTACCTCAAGAGAAATTTTGAGAGTTGTCAAATTCTTGTGAATAATGTTGTTTTCTAATCCTCATGAAGTAGGAATAATATAAACAGCTTATTAGTGAATAACCTATGGCTAGTTTTCTTATTTTAAAGGGTACATGGATTCTTTCTTGAAAAATTATGCATTTGTGTATTGAGCTAACTTGGCAGGATTCACATCTAGCTAGACATTCCATATGAGATAAGAAACCCTATCTTTTCTCTTGTTTTAATTTTTCCTATTCCTTTTAATTGTCAGAAAATGGATGAATATCCGCAGCACCATCGTACTATTCAGGAACAGCTTGATTCTCTCCATATTCTTTTGAATCAAGAACGAGAGCATCGGGACAACTTTCAAAGAAAGATTGAACGACATCTGTCTAGAATGAACAAATATATTAAGAAGAAAGTTAAAATTATGGAAGCATCTGACATGCATAGCCCGACCAATGACATCGTATCCAAGCTGTCTATTGTCAAGTGTTTCAAGTGTAAGATGTTGGGACATTATGCTAAATCTTGCCCAACTAGAAAGAAGAACCAAATTGCAGCAAAGGACATGCTTGACACCGAAGATGTTAACGCACTCGACATATTAACCAAAGATGGAGGTATGTGTAAAAAATTTATTTATTGTATACAATTTCTTGTTTGCTTTTGTATCTGTTTTCTGAATATTCTTTCCTTTTAGACCTAGTTAGAAAACTTTAGCTCCTGAAAAGAATTTTAGATACCGTGACTTAACTAGAAAGATCGAGACAAGATTAGCAAAAGTTATCTTCAAGATCTAGTTGCCCAAATTCAAGTAAAAATGATTGCTAGACATTTCATAGAAGATTAAGACCAATTTGAAGATTCAAGAACCAAGCAAGTTTCTCCAGTCTTTGATTCAAGTTATCAATTGCTTCACCATCGAATTTAGTGATGATGAGAAAAGTAAAGAAATAGCTCTCAAGTGACTAGAAACCAAGATTAAGTTGTATACCAATCACAATTACAAAGTTTATACCAATTCAAGTAAAGTTTTGTTTAAATTTTCAAGTGTTCTGGTTTAAGATCTATCCAAGTACAAGATTCTTTCTAGACCAAGAATTGCTCTAAGTCAAAGACTAGACCAAGAATTGCTCTAAGTCAAAGATATATTCAACCACAAGATTTAAACCCCTTAAGAACAGGATTTATTCAAGAATTGTAATTATGATTAATTAAAGACTAATCTCTCAATTTTCGTCCATTCAAGTATTTTTAATCTAAGCCAAGATTCATTACTAGTATATCAAGTTCTTGCTATCAACTAAGGTGCAAGCTGTCTATAATTCTTCAAGTTCTGATTTCAAGTTTAAGATTAAGCTTAAGATTAAGATCCCCTTTAGATTTCATTGTTTACAAGTAAGATTCACAAATTCAAGAATTATAAACCTATTCAAAGATTATAATTTTTATATTTAGTTAGATAATTACAAGATTAAGATTAAGAACAAATCCCCAGAATTCATCAAGTTATTGACAGTAATGTAGGTGATTATTTTTCAATCTTAAGTTGATAAGAATTTTCATTTCAACCTAATTCATTTTTTTGGAATAAGACTTGTAGTCTAATTTTGAGGATAGAGAAAAGTTATGTCAGAATAAAAGTTTCAAAGGGAATTAGCTACTCCGTCTCAAACTTCTGTTCTTAAGGTAGTGTCGTGTGGAACTAATCTATGGTATGGGACATTAGATTGGTTTTACATGGCTACACCAGACGTATCTATGTCTTCTATCTTTCACCAGCTACTAGCGACGAGTGTTTGTATGTGGAAGGTACCTCTGTGGTATGGGACACTTAGATCCCTTTTACATGCGTTCATTTGTTTGGTTTTATTTTCAGAAATTGTTTAATATAATGATCTTGTCCTCCA
>NC_141102.1:2372500-2380000 GCF_041138505.1 Cibotium barometz | reverse complement strand
AAGCATTTTGACTATCTTGTGAATGAGGTTGTGGAGACGTAAGTGATAAAGTTGCAACAGCTGACGAAGAGTCAATGGAAGATGTCTCACGTAGCAAGGTCGGCTGCTTCCGGTACAGTGGATGAGGGACCAAGGAAGCGGCCTATGAGTGAAGTGCTAGGTGACCTATGAAGGAGCCTAGAGGGTACTGACCATATAGTGCTCGGGCTCTGGGCCTCCGAAGATACCCATGCGTGCGTCGAGGAAGAAAATGGAACAAGGTGTTAGAGTTGTTTTCTGAACTCGAGCATGGATCTGGTTGATTGGCCTTGCTGGTCCTCAACGGATGAGTCCATGGCTCTTTTATATGGATCTATTGGTCAATCTTGCTGATCTTCAACGGAGAGTCCATCTGGATTTTCTTAAGTGAATATATTTCTGGATACTATGAGTTAGGAACTATTGAAAAGGCCCCTGAGTGAACAGGTGGTGAGCATTCTGGTTACCAATGATGCCATAGGTACACCGATGAAGGAATGATTGCAAATTGGAACTCAAGATAAATATTTTGGAGGATTATGATCAGTGATACTATGGTTTCATTAAAAGATTGTTTTAAAGAAAACTGAATCTGTGAAACATGCAATTTCATATTGGGTGTGTAAGTGGTGTGACTATCTTGAAGTTTGCTTGAAGCACCAGCTAGGGGCCTGGGAACTCTTTTTCCTAGTACCCGAGGCAAAACATAACCAAATTTCTAAATGGATCCTATCACTACAGTGGTTGGACGGATGTCTAACCGGATGTCTAACCGATGGGATTGGATGGGGTTAGGCTGGACTGATGGATCCCTAAAATGAGACTCAATTCTGTTAAGTTATGATAGTTGAAGTAAATCCCGCATAACCCTTGTTCTATGGAAAAGAATCAACGGCTGTGCCTCTTGATGAGGAAAAAAGCGTTGGTCTCTATGATCCAAGTGCTCTCGTCCTTGATTTGACCATGTGACTTACAGGTTTGGCCGAATCAGTTTGGTTAGTTAAGGCTTTTGACTACGTTAGAATAAATTTATCCTAGGAGGAATCACCCGTGCTTTCTGGGCGAGGGAAGTTTTTCTGGGTTCGATTTTGGAAGAACCGAGGGATTAGTCTCTTGTTCGGATATCCGTGGTGGGCGAGGCCCTGAGTGAGAGGCTCTGCCCTGCGAAAGAAGTGCTACTTCCACTGCTAGCACCCCAAAATTTGTTCCGCGGAGGGGCAGGGATCTTTCAGCTGGTAATCAGAGCGAATTGGCTAAAGTGGATCAACCGAGAAGCAAGAAATGTCAAAAATTTACAAAGTACCAGTAAAAGATTGTAATGGTGTGATGAAATTCATATAAATTGATATTAAGAATGAAGATTCATAAATTGGAATGGGTCTTCAAATGGAAGTACCGCAATTGTATGGAATCCCTTACTTGCTTGAGGCCTAGATATGATGGTATTTACCTTATAGCTCCAAGGACCGTGACTACCCATATATACCATGGGTATATCTGCAGCTCTTTACTGACAATATATACAAGTAAATCTAAGACCTTGAAGTTATAAGCAAAAATGCTATCCAGAGGATGAATTCGAATGCTGGTTGATATGATTTTTGAATTCTGGTTGAGAATTGATGAATTGATTTGGATTGTGATTGAAAGATGATGATTTCTAAATTCTAGTTGAAAGAAGATAAGCTAAACAAAGCCACAATGAGGATGAATGGGACGAATCCCAGTGATGATGATAGTAACTGGAAGACAATTATGACTTCAACAAATCACTATGAGATTAGTGGATTGTGCTGAAGACAGATTGTTGCTGTGTTTGACCTTTGACCCAGTGGATCTAATTAAGGGATGACAAATTGAAAACCTGCATATCCGAAATTCTCGTGGAGAAATGTTCAGATGAAATTTTTGATCTGATGGACCATTATTGTGTTAAGAATATGAATGAATTATTCTTCTATGGTAATGAGTTTTGTATGTTCTTCTTGTAGAAGGGATCTTTATCCCAAGATTCTGTGGGGGCTGACCAAACTATAAAGAACCCCAGAATCAGTTGGATCTAAAGTCAGATTTGAATTATAAATAAAGTGGTCTTTTCACCTAAGCGTCTTGATTAATTTGGGAAAAAAAAGAGACTTAACACGAATTTTCATATTCATAGGATCATGGATCGAGGTCGTGGTGGTGGAAATGTTAACCCCCAACTCGATGAGGAAGAGCTCGACCCAGATGTTTGTAAAACTCTTCACATAGATTGCGGCCTAGACCTTTCAAGGGTGAAGGGAAAAACTTGGGCGAGCCTGTGGAGAAGTGGATCGAAGCAACGGAAGAATACTTCGATGTCACCGGGTACAACGAGAAAAGTAAAATGGCTCTTGCAAGGCTGAAGATAGTGGAAACAGCTAGAGTGGCATGGAGAAACCACTGTGAGACAAACCGTCTGGATCAGAATACCCAGACCTGGAATGATCTCAAGATTTACCTAAGGAAGAGATTCTGTCCTCTCGACTTTTTGGAAACCAAGATGAATGAATTCTTAGAGCTAACCCAGGAGAGCAGAACTATTAAAGAATATCATCAGGCGTTCGCTCTCCTCCTCAAGTACTCGCCACCGTTGGATGAAGAACAGCTGATGGCCAGGTTCATTCTCGGGGACTGAACGAACCTTTGAATATCCTAGTGAAGAATGCCAAGCCAATTTCTATGGCCGAAGCAGTGCGGATGGCGAAGGATTTCGCCAAGGCCTTTGATGTCAAGGTCCCGCCAAAGCTAGCACCATTATCTTTCAAAAGATTTCTAGCTCCAGAAGGTGATTCCAACTTTCCACCGCCTAAGAGACAACAAGGTCAATCTCAGGATATGGGAAGTTCCAGAATGGAAGAAAGGTCCTTTTCTCGGAACTCAATCCCCTGGAATTCAACTTCAGAAGTTTCACCCTTAAACAAAGAAGTGAAATGCTATAGCTGTCAAGGATTTGGATATCGCAGTATGGATTGCCAAACTCCTTTGGATCAAGGTTTGCGGGGCAGGGAAGTTAGGGACCAAGATTCCAGACTCCAGCTCCTTCCTTCCAGAGTAATTAGGTTCCTTTCTGTCAAAATCATGGAAATCCCAGAGGTAGACCCTCTAACCAACCCTCAGTTTCAATCTAAAGTAATGCAAGACGTTTGCTTCAGAATAGGGGAAGTCAAAGAGAGATGTTCCCAAATCGGCCGTCCACTTCCACGGCAGTAACACTAGAAGTGATTGAAGAGGAAAAAGATGAAAGCGATTATACTCCACGTAGCGAGATGAGGACATCTCACGTTTTTTAAGTGGGGTAGGATGTAAGATTCCTCCCTCCAGCTTTGTAAAGGTGTAAGAATCTCCCCTTTTGTTCTTGAAATTATTCCCCTCTCTGAAATAGAAGAAAGATCTTGTTTTACCCTATTTTGGCCTAGAGAGAGGAAATGTCTAGAGAGAGATAATCCAAAATTGAGATATCTTTGAATAAATCCTCCTAGTGTCTAAAATGGATCCTCCTAAAACAGAAGTTCAAAATGAACTTTCCAATGTGCATTAGGTATTAATTGAAAATGGTATAAGGGACCTTAGCCTAAGGGTCTACATTTTTAGAAATTTTTACATTATGGTCCAATTAAGGTTCCAATGGACCAACTAGATTAATCCAAGTGTTGGGATGAGATAAATCCAAAAGAATAAAAGAAAATACCCAAAAATGAGTAAATGCTCACATAAGATGATGAGTTGACTGAGCACATGGTTTATAAGTTAGAAATTATGAGATATTGCTAAAAAAATAACATATTTTAGAATAATGATGCATTTTTGACACCTTGGTAAGGAAAGGGGGACTCTTAAGGCAGGCGCATCTTTCATATGTGTGGAAGGGGTTTTAATTCAAAAAATTATGATATTTTTATCTCTCCTCTCTCCTAGATCAAACCAAATAAAAAAGGGAGCCAAACTGGTCCAAATCTTGTCCAAATTGAGTCAAAATGAACTTGGAAAATTCTAGAACCCAGTTGGACTTGGCTAGTGGCCTCCCTCACCTATAAATAGACCCTTAGTCATTTGTAATAAAATATTAGAGCTATACCATGCTGGTATTATATTAAAATAATCATATTTTCTATTATCCCTTAAATTTTTCTCTCTCTTGGGAGCTTGGAGCTCTCTCTATCTACAACAACTCTTGGAGTTGCTCTTCTCCTCTTGGAGGACCAATTGATTGGTCGGGGGCTGCACTGTAATTACAGAATTAAGCCAAACTTGGAGGTAAAATCAATTTTTATGGTTTTTTTCAATTTTCTCAATAACTTTCTTCTTCTCAACCCCTCTCAAGCTTGAGAAGCTTTCTAAATGATTGTTTTAATTCAAATCAAGCTTTTCCTAAGTTTCTTAATGTTTAATTAGCATTAAGTTAACCTTTATGCTTAAATTGTAATGCTTTCTTTAAGTAAATGTCTTTCTCTGAAAGAATAGCCATCTTTATGGCTAAATCCCTTGAAAAAGGATGCTTCTCAATGATAGTCTTTTGCTAAACTCTAGGCTTGATAAGCTAGAGATTAAGAAAAATATGTTTTCGTAATTTTGTGCTATTAAAATAATGGTAAATTCTTTTAGATTGTTTATGAGTAGTTGAAAACTACTCTAACTCATTCTAAATGAGAAATGGATTATCTTAACAATTTGGGAAAAGAGGAATGTTGAAATCAGCTTAATCCAGTGGGATAATCATAATTAAGATTTAAATTCATAGTTTGATTTTAAGCATAAAAGAGGAACTACTATCATATTTTCATTACAAGCTTTTATTCTTTAGAAAAAAATTGAGAATCATTAGTAATAGCAGCGAAGCTATGGCAAAATTTTTAAAAAATAATACATATCTTATTTTTATGCATAATACTAAAAGAGGACTTCCTACCATATTCTAGGATTGGACATCCTATGCAAAAAGAATGATTTTCATCATATTCATGAGAAATAATTTTTTTTGTAATTATGCATAATTAATTGATTAGGAGAAAAGAGTAAATTTTGGTAAATTTATTTTTATACAAAAAGAGGAATTCCCATGATATTTGAGATCCAAGTAATTAAATGGTGAAAGAGGAATTTTTGGCATAATTCAAATTATGAGTATTTATCAAAAGTGAAATTTTAAAAATATGGGTAGAATTGATTTTTGTAAATCCCATGAATCTTTTACTCAAAAAGAAGAATATTGAATATAATTTACTTGAGAAATTTGAGAAAGAATATGAAAATATCCATCGAGAAAAATGGGATAATTCTTATTCAGAAATGAGAATCTGGAATCCCTGGAGGATCTAGGATCCAATGAGTAAATGGAAGTTTAGAATTAATTCTCATTAATGAAGCTTAAGGAATGAAAATACAATACTTAAATGCTCTTTCTGAGTTTTTACTATTGAATTCTGATAAGGTTTATTTTTCCTTTTTAAACCTTCAACAACACTATGTTACGTAGATTCAATGGGATCGAGAAAAAGTACCTTTAACTAGGCCAAGCAATTGGCAGAAACTTAGAAAAGTCCTATCAGTATCGAAAGTAGAAAACGGTACTAAAAGTGGATGTGATAAGATGTGATGTGGATCTAAATGAATGTGATGGGATATTCTCAACGTTTCATGCAAGTGCACAAACAAATCTTTTGTCGTCTTCTTGCAAAGCAAACGACCCTACCATCTACCAACACCCTCATCTCACGGGTTTCTTTGATGAAAAACACAACATACTGAATCTAAAAAGAGCAGTATGCACAAAAAAACAGCAAGCTTTTTGAACACATGTGATTACATGAGATGTGAATGTGATAAGAGAAGATGTAAATGTGATGTGAATGTGATGTGAGTGGATGTGATGAGATGTGATGTGATGTAAATGGATGTGGATGTAAATGTGATGTGATGTAAATGGATGTGGATGTGAATGAGATGGATGTGGATAGATGTGAATGTGAATGAATGAATGGATGTGGCTGAATGTGATGAGCTGTGAATGGATGTGGTGTGATATGGATAGATGTGGATGGAATGAATGAGATGTGATATGGATAGATGTGGATGTGATGTAATGTGGATGGAATGAATGAGATGTGATATGGATAGATGTGGATGTGATGTAATGTTGATGGAATGAATGTGATGTGATGTGGATGGATGTGAATGAGATGGATGTGATGTGATGTGGATGGATGTGAATGAGATGTGATAAGATGAGGATGGATGTGATGAGATGTGAATGAATGTGGGATGTAAATGGGTGTGATGGATGTGAATAGATGTGATGGATGTGAGTGGATGTGGTGAGATATGGTGAGATGTTGTGAGATGTGAATGTGATGTAATGAGATGTGAATGGACGTGATATGATGTGGATCCGGTTAGATATGAATGGATGAGATATGATGTGGATAGATGAGATGTGATGTGATGTGGACTTGGGTAGATGTGAATGGATGCGAAGTGATGTAAATATATGTGAACGTGATGTGATGTGATATGAATGGATGAGATGTGATGTGAATATGTTGTGACGTGATGTGATGAGGATAGATGTGAATAGATGTGATGAGATGTAATATGATGTGATTGGATGAGAATGGATGAAGGACGATGGGAATACATATGACTGGATATGGAATAAGCAATGTGAATTGATGTAGAAGAATGTAGAATAACGAGAAATGATGTGGAACAATGTGGAAAGATAAGAGTTTGTTAGAAACTGTATTTATGACCTGTTTTTAAATGACTGTTTTATATCAAGAATGCTAGGAAAGCATTTTGGCCATCTTGTGAATGAGGCCGTGGAGACCTAGGTGATAAAGTTGCAACAGCTGACGGAGAGTCAATGGAGGACGTCTCGTGTAGCAAAGTCGGTCGAGGTCTTGACCAGCCTCGGTTCGATTTAAATGGTGAGCTTCCGATAGTGGTACGGTGGATGAGGGACTAAGGAAGCGGCCTATGAGTGAAGCGCTAGGTGACCTGCGCGAAGGAGCCTAGAGGGTGCTGACCATATGGTGCTCGGGCTCTGGGTTGTCGAAGATACACATGCGTGCGTCGATGAAAAAAATGGAACAAGGTGTTAGAGTTGTTTTCTGAACTCGGGCATGGATCTGGTTGATTGGCCTTGCTGGTCCTCAACGGATGAGTCCATGGCTCTTTTATATGGATCCGTTGGTTGATCTTGCTGATCTTCAAACGGAGAGTCCATCTAGATTTTCTTAAGTGAATTTATATCCGGGAACTATGAGCTAGGAGCTATTGAAAAGGCCCCTGAGTGAATAGGTGGTGAGCGTTCTGGTTACCAATGATGCCATAGGTACACCCATGAAGGAATGATTGCAAATTGGAACTCAAGCTAAATATTTTCGAGGATTATGATCAGTGATACTATGGTTTCATTAAAAGATTGTTTTAAAGACACCTGAATCTGTGAAATAGGCGCTC
>NC_141102.1:2357500-2367500 GCF_041138505.1 Cibotium barometz | reverse complement strand
AAGTATCAATTCTTTTTAATCTCAAACTGAGTCTGCCTTGTGCAGCATGTTCAAGAGCAAATTGCATCCTGAGATTATGCACAGGATCTTCATCATTGCCAGGAATCTCTTTCAAGCTCATAGATCACACAGAGAGCAGTGCAGACATTGCCCTTATATTATTCTTCTTTTTGTAGCTCTCATTGGAGTTTTGTTTCCATTGACCTTGAACAAAAGAGATGTTATACATTTAACTCTCTTCAGGGTATCCACCAGGAGCTAGGCCTGTAAGTCTTATCCTTAATGTATTCTCATGAAACTTTGGAGTATGGAGGATGCTAATATCAAAGAAATTTGATAGTTCTCACATTTCCTTTGGTATTGTAGTGGCTTGAAAAGACTTTTTGATGCCCTAGATTTATGTCTCCAAATACAAATTTCCTCACATTTCCTTTGGTATTGTAGTGGCTTGAAAAGACTTTTTGATGCCCTGGATTTATGTCCTCCAAATACAAATTTACTCAACCTGATTGAACCAATTGCACTGCAGGTTTGTGGAAGAACACCAATCTTATTTTATCTTCTGTATAGAGAACTGTTTATCTTTATTGATATTCTCATAATTTATTTACAGACACCACAATAGAAAGACCCATATTCTTATGGATGGAGATTACTTATAGCAGCTAAATACATGGACTCCTACTATGGAGAGAAGTAGCCTGAGTTTGTAAGTCAAAAGATTTACAATCATCAAATTTTTTAACATAAATGCAGTCAGTCTCTGAAAATAATATTTTCTTTATTACAGATGCAAGAAGATAGTTTTGGCTCTGACTATGTATATAGTTTCAGAGCCAATACAATTTTGAGGTTGCTAGGACTTGCTTCTCCTATTCCTGCATCTCCTCCAATTCTAAACCAGCCAATATGCCCTTCCAATATTGATGTAGAAGTGATTATTGAGCAGAAAGATGATTTGAAATCTTTCAATCTAAATGATAATATTCTTGATGGGTTCCAGAAAGTTCAGGAGTAGCCTTCCAAGTGCCTGAGGAGATGAAAATAGAAGATGAGCCTCTCCCACGAAATATGAAGTCTTCGGATGTAACTGAGGAGCAAAAGGAGAAGCCGAGGGAGAGCCATATCGACAAGGAGCCTTTATCTGGGTCTTTGGACCAAAGCCAGGCTCAGCCTGAGCTAGAAACCCAAATATAGGATTATTTGTACATCTGTAGATATACCCTCCTCTGTACATCTGAGAACAACAACAATAAATGCAAAGATAAATGCAATTACTTCTTCTCAATGGATCACTTCTTGGTTTGAAAATGTTAAGAATTCCATAATGCTTTTACTGTCTGCTAAAAGTATATATGAATTGTTTATTATACCTGAGTTCAAGATGATTGAACTATCTGAATTGTTCTGCTTGCAATATCTCTGCATTGTATCTTGCTTTCTCTTCTTTGCAGTATCTGAAATGAAATCACAATTTGAAAATGAGATGTCTACATTTTTTGAATTAAAATTTTGATAAAACAATTTTGCCAATCTTGAATGAGTACTTTAGGAAACTCAGTTTACCTTTTTGTTGTTTAAAATGAATGAAAATCCCATGCAGACACTCCCTTCAGTCTCGTTTATAATGTCATTCCGTAATCGAGAGAGTGTGCAGTATCTTCCAAGTGTGATGGATGCTATTAAAATGCCATTCTCGACAACATCTATATCAATAATATCATTTTCTAGATATGAAGAGCTCTCATCTTGTTCCATTGGTACAAGTTGTGTACCTATCATCCGGCTTTGTTTATAGTAAAATGAGAAAATAAAATTCTGGGAGACAAACATGTACTTGAGATTGATTGTGTCATGGACAACCTCACAATACACAGTGTTGGCCATAATTTTATCCCAACCATCATCCAAAAATTTTGGAATGTCATCACAGCCTTTTGCTTTAAAAGAAAACATAGTCTTACAAACTCGGATTGAATATTCTTGAAAAATATCTATGAAAACATTGACAGGCATAAAAACTGTGATTTTGACTATTCTTGTTGCAATATTTGGTTTCAATGAATGCTGCACTTCTGCATATAGTTTGGCTCTATATGCCTCTATTATACTTCCATCGGGAACAGGCCAGTCTATTATATTCCATTCCAAAAAATCTTGCCTTTGCAATATGCCATAAGAATGAGCATGGTCCAATAGTTGGTAGAAGTGATCATAGAAAAAAAATACCCGCTTTAGCCAAGTCTCTTACAGATCTACCTTTGTACTGTAGCTCTCCTATCGCGCCATGTACGACATTGAAGAATCCTAAAATGCATTCCACTGGTTGCCACTCGTCGTATGATGAAGGATATAGATCTAAAACATTCAAAAAGATCATCTTAGTTATAAAGAGAGAAACAATTGTGCCTTGAAAATAATTTAAGTTATATTATGTGTTTACAATTTGGTCTATGATGTGGAAGATAAGCTAGATATTCTCGCAATTGAAGTTCTCGATGCATATAAACATGTTGTACCAGAATCTCTTTTACACTTCAGCCTTCTTTCACTCTAAAACCTTTTACTCTGCCTTTCCAGGATGTCAGGAGGAAAGTACTCGTTGATTGTTGCTTTTTGCTCTTCTTCCTGATCCTCTTGGGTTGCATTAGTACCCAAGCTCCTTTTCCCGATTCAAACGTTTTCCAACTGGCATTTGCTGTCACAATATTGGAAACCTCTATGCTTGAAATCTGTGTGATAGGCCTTCATGGCAAAGATATGTTTCATACATCAACAGAGTCTTCACCATCTAAACCCACCGAACGTTTTCTAATGCTGCGTCCATTGTTTCTGGGTGCTATCTCAGGCTACGAATCTAACACACCCCTAATAGAAACCAACACAAAAGAAAGATAGTATGATGTTAGATTTCAATTAATCTAACATTCTAAGTAATGCAGATCGACTTAAAAGAAAGAACAAAAAGATATCCACAACAGGTGAAATGTTGAAGAGAGCAATTTACAACAAAGCTATGGCAAGGAGAGATGCTTGTCGAAGATGGAATAGTCCCTCGAAAGTCTAAGAAGAAAGGAAATTGGATTGTCGGAGCGGGAAGTTTCAAACAGACTTTTACGCTCAAAGATGGACTAAAATCTCATGATAGAGACATGCTGGAGAAGAGAATCAAAAACAAATCTCCCTATTCATCTCGCACGCTTCTGCCACCATAAAGTACTGTTCTATTTTCTATTTTTCACTATTTTTTTTGTGGATTTTCTATGTTACGTTGGCCTTCTCCTGATTGGTTGCGAGACATTTTCTCCAAACCCTAAAAGGCCCCAAAATGAGCTCCGAATTCTTCTAATGCATTTCTGGCAATGACAGGAGGCGTACTTGCAAATGGTACGATGTGGTGGACGAATACTACCAGACAGAGCAACGTCCACCCCTCTAAGCCATGCTTCATCCACCCCACTAGATGATGTTCCGCTTGCAGGTTGTTCCACTACTGAAGGCGAGGTCAACAAAGAACTAGAGAAGGGCTAGTCATCCGTTCCTCCAATCCGTCGAAGTACTCCTAAGGCTGAGGAGTCCTTGGCTCAAATGGTGGACACTGGACGGCAACTAGTGGAGTATCTCAAGGACAATTCTAGCCGTCAGGATGCCCTAGAGAGTGAGCGACTTCAACTCATGGCAGCAATGCATGCATCCATGAGTGGATACCACAAGTATGTTGAAAGTCGTGACAAGTAGCACATGACTCCTAGGAATCCAGCTTTATGTCTTTGAGTTTTGTAGTGTACTCTATAATTTTTCCATCATCCAAGGTTTCCACCCATTAGGGTTTTCCAAATGCAAACTTGCAAATGTTTTGTTGTGTAGTATTTGTTAATTTTCATTGGCTATTTATTCTCATGCTAATATTCTTATGGTCAACCACTGTCTTGCAAGTTACCAATGGTCATGTCTAAGGAGTTTGCACTCTATTGTGCATGGTTGTGCTCCTTAGCTATCAATGAATTGCTTAAGGGACCAACCATGCATAATGATGAGGCATTAGTCCAATCGTGGCTCCATGTAACTCAATGCATGGCACGTTCTGTCAACTTTAGGAAGATTTCAAACCATAGAAGGGGTCATGAGCGTAGGAGATCTTGGGCTTATCCATGACTTCAAGGCTTTTTAGAACGCTTCTTATTGAGTGCATACAATGCAAGCATGTTAAGCGTCGCTTTTGCGAGTGAGTAGAGAAACTTTTCATTACCTTTGTGGAAAGCTTTCTCCCTCAATGAGCAAGACGAGCACAAACATGCGGCAAGCAATATCTGTTGAAAACAGAGTGGCAATAGCTCTTAGTAGGCTAGCTACTACAGGTTCAGGCCTAGAAATGTTAGGTGATCTCCATGGTTGTGCAAAGAGCACAAGCTGTCGCATAGTTATAGACTTTTGCAAAGCAATTGTCACATCAGGTCTTAGAGATCTCTACATTAGGTGGCCTTCACCTTCACGGCTTGCCACACTAGCTAGTGAATTCGAGGCTATACGAGGCATTCCATTTGTTGTTAGTGCTATTGATGGTTCCCACATCCCTATCATCGCCCCGAAAGACAACCATGTGGATTACTTCAATCGAAAGGGTTTCCATTCAATTTTGTTGCAGTTGACCGTAGCTTCGAATTGTTCAATATGGAACTATGATGTAGGATGGGCTTGGGTCAATTCATGACTCCTTAAACTTCACAAGAAGTGAACTAGGGCAAAGGTGTGTAAGAGGTGAACTAGGAAACTTTTGTTTGGTTGGTGATTGTGCTTACCCGGCACGACCATACATGCTAGTGGCCTTCAAAGGATGCAAAGAAGGCTTGTCACGAAAGAAGTATTATTGGAATTTCATTCAATCAAGCACTAGGATGCTTGTTGAGAGAGCATTTGGCATGCTTAAGGCTAGGTTTCGTATCTTGTTGAAAAGGTGTGACATGAATTTACGGTATGTGCCAGATGTTGTTGTTGCTTGCCTTGTGCTCCATAACATTTGTATTTGCCATGGAGAAGCTTTTGATATGGAATGGGTACGAGAGGCGGAAGCTGAATTAGCACGTTCGGGCCATGCGGAAGAGGATCGAAGAAGTGCGAGATGGAATTACGAGCTACGAGAGGAGTCGAAACTAAGGGGCAATGGAGCGTGCGCAAAGAGGCAATGAAGGTGCTAGTGACCTTTTCTTAAGCTCAGAGAGACGTGACAACCTTGCTAGGGCAATGTATCGAGAGCAATCATCAAGAGTGAATATTCAACAAGTATTTGGTGAGCAAGCGCTGGCGGACATGGATTCATCATCATCTTCCACCTAGTATTTGTAGCCGAGGCACGCATTAGTGAGAAAAGTTGGATTTGTAGCATAAGCATCCATCAATATTCCATTTTTGTGTCCAAGTGTGTTCTTATATGGTTCTCTTTATTAAGGTTTAACATGTAAATTAAACTTCTTTCCGCCGGCACAATGTGAACCTTGGGGTGGCGGCAGAAGAATGGAACAGAGGCTTTTCCACCTCTCCGTGTGAACTGGGGGCGGCGGAAGAGCATGCTCAGGATGGATTCCAGGGGAAATGGGGTTTTAGGCTCCCATTTCCGTCGCCCTCTCAATCAATAGTTTGCAATATCTGAATCGCAGCATCGCCACAAATCTCTCGCAGGTGGTGGCAACCTACAAATTTAGAGTAGCAACTCCTCCTCCATTTTGCTGCACTAACATCGTTCAAGCCAGGCGTGCAGACCTTGAGCCCCTGCTAGGCGGTGCGGTTGTGGCAAAGAGAGAGAGAGAGAGAGAGAGAGAGAGTCGTGCCTCCAGTCGGGCTGTTCAAAGGTACGGGTGTGGCAAAGAGAGAGAGAGTTCGTGCCTCCAGTCGGCTGTTTAAAGGTACCCCATAGAAGTTCCTCGAACAGACAGCAGATCACGCAGCAATCGATGTGTTGATGTCATCGAGCATCTAGACATCCTAGCCGATGTTGTTCTCCTCTAGCTACCAACACCAAACCACTCATGCAGCTTATTCATAGAAAATTGTGCCTTTGCTCTTTAAGGAATCTAGAGAACCCAAAATTGTCTTTGTAACCTAATCTCTTTGACATTAGTGATGGCACCAGAACTTACTCGTTTTAATCCTCTATGATGCTATTACAGTATTGTGTGTTCCTCTCATATAAAGTATTCTATAGCTCATCTACTCAACTATTAAGGCCCACTCAAAACGTATCTCATTGATGTCTTACCAGTTGGACTTTTTGCAGTCAAGTATGGTAATGTTGCTATCAAGCAACAAACTTTCTACTTTAGCTCACAATTTCTAGTAAATGGTATTTATCAAAATTCCCATAGTATGGTTGGTAAAAGAAACTCTCCTCCACTCCAAGGTTACCATTAAAAAGTAAACTTGATTGAAGCATTGATGATATATTTACATATGGGCATTCTAAATCAGACACTTGTTTCACAATTGAAGAGGATTTGAAGTTACAGATTGGCCATCTACTAGGCATTCTCAACAAAATCTTAAAACTTCCCCAAAACCTAAGCGGCTACAAATGCATGCACGCGCTCATGATAGCAATGTAAATGCTTTCTAGAAGCATTTTATATCCATTGGAGTAGAGCAAAATAATGTCCCGCAAGAGAGAGAGAGAGCCACCGTTTGAAAGAGCAACGAGCTAAAACACTTGAAAGATTTTCTATATTACCCAAAGAAAACAGAAACAAATAGTAATAAGGTCGTTTAGCATGTTGTGTGCATTCCTTCAAGAAGGTAGTATGCTGCAAACGTTGAAAAAGAAGACCAAGCTACGATCATTCATCATCTCCTTCAGGCTCCAGGTCAGACGAGTCTTCACCCACTTCTTCATAATCCTTCTCGAGAGCTGCTAGGTCCTCTCGAGCTTCAGAGAATTCACCTTCCTCCATACCCTCACCCATGTACCAATGCACAAATGCTCTCTTTGCATACATCAGATCAAATTTGTGGTCGATTCTTGCGAACACTTCTGCCACTGCAGTATTGTTGCTTATCATGCATACAGCCCTCTGCACTTTGGCAAGATCACCTCCAGGTACTACCGTTGGGGGCTGGTAATTGATCCCACATTTAAACCCCGTAGGACACCTATACCCACCAATTCGAATAGCATATAAGGTGGAAGTCTTAAACATGTAAATAAACATTTTACTTTAGGAAACCATAATAAAGTTCTCACCAGTCAACAAATTGAACTGTTCTTTTCGATTTAACACTCGCAATTGCAACATTCACATCTTTTGGTACCACATCTCCTCTGTACATGAGACAGCATGCCATGTACTTTCCATGTCTAGGGTCGCATTTGGCCATCATGCTGGCCGGCTCAAAGACACTGTTTGTAATTTCTGGCACAGATAACTGCTCATGGTAGGCTCTCTCAACTGAGACAACCGGTGCATAAGATGAGAGCATGAAGTGGATTCTTGGGTAGGGCACCAGATTTGTCTGAAACTCTATTACATCAACATTCAAGGCCCCATCAAAGCGTAAAGATGTGGTGAGGGACGATATTATCTGTGAAATGAGTCTGTTCAAGTTTGTGTATGTCGGACTCTCAATGTTCAAAGATCGTTTGCAAATGTCATATATTGCCTCATTGTCTAAAAGCACAGTAACATCAGTATGTTCCAGTAAGGAATGGGTTGAGAGCACGCTATTGTAAGGCTCAACAACTGCTGTAGAGACCTGCAACCATTTCTACAAAAAAACAATGGTGAGTTTCACGTGACTTATGATAAGCAGAGCGGCTTCCTGCAGCTGGTGATAACTTTGGAAAGATAATAGGCAAATCAATCAGCGAATCCATGTTTCTTTGCCAGTCACAGATCAAAAGATCACAAGGGTTATGGTGAAACTCAGATCAATCTTACAACCTATGCTGGAATTGAAATATCAAGCACTGTATATTTTCCTGTTGGAAGTAACGCCATCAAGCTTTTAAATAAAGCAAACTGAGACCTATCACTGAAAATAGGACGCCGAGTTTACCAATTGTTCTCGAATTCCTACCTGGGGTGATGGGTAAATTGTAAACCCCAGCTTTGACTTTTTGCCATAGTCCACAGATAGACGCTCCAACAGTAAAGAGCCTAGACCTGAACCCGTGCCCCCTCCAACCGCATTGAACACCAAAAAGCCTTGAAGACCACTGCAATTGTCTGCCGATCTGCGCGCTCGATCCAGGCAAATGTCCAAGATATCCCTCCCAACTGCAACCACATGAAGAAACCCATTTTCGAGAAATTGACCACTTCAGTCTCTCCAGCTGCCACTAACATGTGCCAGCCTAACTGACTTCTTACGAGGGAACGAATGGGGGGGCCTAAACATCCTCTTGAATTGGTACAAGCTGGGCATATGCCATCCGCAACCTTTTACTGATTGATCATGGTGAACATCTGAAGAGTCTTCGGTAAGGAAATTTCAAGTTAACAAGTCCTGACAATGAAAGGTGTGAACTTGCAGTATTTAAGGTTCATATGTGCCACTCTACTACCTTTAAGTAAGCCAACAGTCTGCTATAAGCAAAGCAATGCTAGCATTCTTTGACCCAGGTGATAGCGCATGGCTGCAGTGAGTTACATGCGAGATGTATTGACCTGAGCGACCAAGAGCTCTCATGGTACCTCAAAAGTGGAACATAAGTTTATGCATGACACCCATCAATACATCCGCATGCTTGGCAAATCACTTGTGTTGTGATGAGAGAGGTACTCGCATGGAATGGTATTGGCACATGTGCATGTGCATGCAATGATAACTAAGATACAGGTGTGTACCTTTCTTCAAGCTTTCTAAGCAAGCACGGAAGATATTGAAAGTGGCTCATGGTAGCAACACTATAGTGCAGACATGTTTATGAATATGGCATAGCACATTCATTGAATGGCTCTAACATTATGGTTGTAGTCTATATGTGTGGTGGTGTCAAGTTCACGAAACAATCTAAGGCATACATTCGCACCCTCAAAAGACAGAGACAATGCTCAGCATCACAATGTTGTTTACAACACCTTAAAATGAATGAGGGGTATAGAGACAGACGCCAACCCACTATATTATAGTGGACGAGGAGACTCTGAGGTTGGCTGGTCTGCTGGGCTTTTACCTCTTATAGGTACATACCTGTATAATGGCCACGTGCAAAGTTGTTGGCTGCATCTTCTTTTCCTGAGATAAGCTGCTCGGGATGAAATAAGTGCCTGTACGTTCCAGTGCGGACTTCGTCTATTACAGTTGGCTCTAGGTCGACCATAATTGCCCGCGGTACATGTTTTCCTGCCCCCGTCTCACTGAAGAAGGTGTTGAATGCATCCTCACCACCGCCAATTGTGTGGTCGCTGCCTCATCACCCATAAAACCACTTTCTTAGATTTCTTATTGACGGCATAATTAGACATGATGTTAGGGGGTTGAATGATGGCTGGGCCTTCTAAAACAAAAAGTGCTCATGCAGGTACTTATAATAGTACTATGCAAGAGATTAATTGCACATCCAATCGTGTCTCTTCCCGCTATCTCTCTCTCTCTCTCTCTCTCTCTCTCTCTCTCTCTCTCATAGCCTATCCTACTCATTTATCTATCCCATCGTTGATTAGTTTTCTAGCGCATCTCCACTAATCAGGAAGCTTGAGCGGACACCGTCACTTTCTTACTTATCGACATACATGAATTCGTTTCATAGCATACAATAGAATGAGTATGCTGAGCAAGACACTGATGTGTGTAAAAATCCTTTCATATGCTAGCTCTTCGCCATATATGGGGCATTGATTTTTACAACTAATATTCATCCTCAATAGTACACTGCACATCTCCATGGCCACAGATCAGTAGGTAGAGGGGGCACCGCCACATTGCATGAATATTTCTCATAGCAAATGCTAATCAGCTATACATGTTCCGAACCATAACATTCATACATATGCAGAAAATGTCATGATCCTAA
>NC_141102.1:2350000-2355000 GCF_041138505.1 Cibotium barometz | reverse complement strand
TCCCCATGTATTTAACTTATCGGGCCAATCAAACTCAACTACATATTCTTAGTCCTTTTCTTTTATTACTTCCACAAGGGATTTACCGACTCATTTCCTTATGTGTAATGGACTCAAAGGAATACAAGAGTCGTTCCTTCCTAAGGACTTCATATAACTATAATGAATAGAGAATGCTTAGAGGAATTACAAAAGCCAACCTTATCTTTAGAGGCAATCTGAAAGGTTGATATCTTCTTAGAGCATAGATCTAAAGATTTTAATCTTAAAATATTTTGAAGTAAGTTTTTAATCTCAACAAGATGATCATCTTAGATCATCTTTTTAGAAATGGCTTAGGTCTTTATCCAAACTTTAAGCCATCAAGGATTCAAGCCTCTAACTTTTCCCCACGTATTTGACTTATTGACCAATCAAACTCAACCATATATTCTTATTCCATTTCTTTTTATTACTTCCACAAGGGGTTACTAACTTATCCTTATGTGTAATGGACTTGGGGGAATACAATAGTCGTTCCTTCCTAAGGACTTCGTATAACTACAACAAATAGAAAATGCTTAGAGGAATTACAAAACCTAATCTTATCTTTAGAGGCAATCTAAAAGGTTGATACCGTGGATGTCTTGAGCTTGATTTTTTCATGGTGCAATAGATGTCTTCTTAGAGCCTAGATCCAAAGCTCTGAATCTTAAATCATTTTGAAGTAATTTTTTAATCTTAGACCATCTTATTCAAAACTTGAATCTCAACAAAGCTTAAAACTTAGTTACGAGGAAGAAAGGCTATTCCAACACTTTTGTTTGACTGTGGTTTAATAAGAGAAGAGCATCATTAAACTTGGAAACAACCTTGATAATTTTTTAAAATTGGATTAGAAGTGACAAATTTCTAAAGAGAAGATTATTAATAAACCATGTTGATCATTGGATTACTTTAAGCTTCTAAACAAGCTATGCAAAAGCTTATTTAGTTAAGTATCTAACTAAGATATCTTTTCATGTCTTTTCAACTCATCTTTGTTTAAGACATAAACATGATTATAAAATAGAATTACATAAGAAGTAGAAAAGACAACTTCTTTTAACTTTAAGTTTCAAGTCTTAATCTTTTTGGCCACATAACCAACCCATACAAATATGGTTACACTCAAAACGTTTTAACCTTACTTGTTTAGGCCTTGAGAATGAGATACCAATCTATTGAAGTGGGCATCGCTGAGAAAGCACTTGGCACTTTCTTGCTCCACTCCTTCGTTTGTAAAGCCAATGAAGTTATCTAAACCTGAGCGATTAAGAATTAACATCCCTAAAGCAAGTTGAGTGTCCCATACATGTAACGAGGTGTTGATTCCCAACATCTCATAATATGGTTATGTTGATCACCTTAAGACTAAATAACCTTATCAAATAATGTGAAAGAAGAAAAATAAGAAGCTTATGACTTTAAACCAAGCTTAAAAAAGCTTATACACAATCTAAAGCTAAAACATACTTAGACTCACCATGTGGCCTTGCAAGAGTTTAAGCAAAAACTCTTTCATTTACTAATTAAGCAAGTTTTAAAAAGCTCGAGTACAAACCCTAAGTAAACTTTAAAAAAATGCATAAACCTTATACAGGGCTCTATTAAGCTTTAAAAGAAAATAATCAATCATACATGGAGAAGAGATAATCCTACCTTTATTCACCAAAAGAGAGAGAGCTTCAAGCCTCTCATTTATCAAGAGGTTAAAGCTTCTTAAAGTTCTTCATCATCTTAATCTCATTAGTAAGAAGCTTAAAAGCAAGGCATGTACTTTAAACATCCAAAACTCTTAAAAGCAATATGAATAAGTGAGAGCAACACTTCATGTAGTCACTTGAAACAACCCATACTTACAAGGAGAAAAAGAAGCTTCCATTCAAGAGAGAGAGAGAGAGAGAGAGAGAGACTTGAGCTTTAGACTTGTGAGACATGCAAGAGCACTAATTTAATCATTAGGCCACCCTATTAAGCATTAAGGTCTACCAACAAGAGTCTTATAGTAACAAGCAAAGAACTCAAAGCAAGGAGAGGGAAAAAATGTCTCAATTTCTAACTTTATAAAGAGAAGTATAAAACTTAAACAAACTTAATCAAGTGCTTACTTAGGTTAAGCATAATCTGATTAGAAATAAGATAAGAAAGAGTTTCCTCCATACCTTGATCAAAAAGGGAAAAGTTACCTCCATACATTGATCAACAAGTGTCAAGAAATCTCACAATACAAGCTTATTGTTAGAAAAAGGTTATGTGAACTTGAGAGAGAGAGAGAGAGAGAGAGAGAGAGAGAGAGAGAGATCTTTTTTATATGCAAAAATGTAATGCTCTAGTTTTCCTCAACTTCTTTATTCCTTTGCATTGGCTCTTTTATTCTCTTTATACGTGGTTTTTTCTAGAGCCTTAGGACTCATGTAAGGCTTTTTAAATCAAGGATTCTTTCATGTAAGGTTTGTAATGCTTATTCGTTTGCTTTAGTTCCAAGGTTCATGGGTGATTCTTCTATTTATCTCTAACCTTAGCATACAAGTTTAGTATACAAGTTTGCTTCAGGTTCCAAGGTTCGTGGGTGATTCTTCTATTTATATCTAACCTTAGTATACAAGTTTTCCCACTTCTCCAAGGTCTACCACTCCTGAGAATTTCTTACAGAGCTTTATATTTGAGTCTTATTTGAAGTAGATGAATTTTTAGTGTTATGGATGAAGACGACCTTAAGTATTCTATATCATTCTTGTGGTATTCTTTTACAATTTGTTGGGTTGTATTGTGGATATTATTAGATAGTTTAGGGAAATCTAAATCACACTATTAAATAAAAAATTCAAAAATATTCACCATGAAGGAGAAATCACAAGGCAAAATTTGGATGCTTAGACCAAAACACAAAAAACTACTGTGGTTTGCCTGAGTACATGCTCGAATGGGCGTGGGTACACATGTTCGCAAGTCCGAATGTATGTTCATAAGTATGACACGGAAGATCTACATAATATTCTCATTAAGGGTCAAATAATATTCTCCCCACCATAAATACTCATAATGATAAAAACGGTTGAAAATTGACCATCACGTGGCCCTAATTTCCACCATGGCAAGTGGGATAGACCAATTAGAATCCCATACATACATGCCAGAATGGAAACGCACATTCTCACTTATGAATGCACGTTTATAATTCCTAGCTGCGCATGTTTCTAACCTTTTTGGCCATGTACGTTCCTATCTCGGAATGACGTTCACAAATCCACTCATTTCACCTAGCCCCACTCATGTTTTAAGTTTCCCAAAGGAAGCCTGAGAGGAGTGATCACCTTTCACCAGCAACTCTTCAAGAGAACGACGAAGAGCTATACCCTAGCCAGCTCAGAGAACACAAATACTGGATTGTTTAGAACATCCTAGAGACCCACTGTTCCTTCTGGTTTTATAGCATCTGACCCCGGTACAAGCAATACAAGGGATTTAGGTTCAACATGACCATAGAGGCCATAGCGAACCACTCAGGCCACTAGGGCTGAAGTGTTAATCCAAGCTGCACCGAATACACAACCATGGAAACCTTGCGATTCTATCTTAGGAGGAGCATACATACCTTAGAATGAACCAACCTTACACGGCTGTCCTCCATAGTACCCAATCTTGCCTCTTAGATGACAAGGCAACACCTAGCATATACCATGCCTCCACCACCAACCTACCCATATCCATACTATCACCCCACAGCCACTGCCTCAGCTTCCACCTACACCACTATCCTCTGCTCTAACCACACTGAAGATGTCTAAGAATAGCAGCCCAAATAGGGAGGAGGTAGTAGTAACACCACCATTGGCTGCAATAGCAGGATTGAATCCTAGACACCAAAACACTATCAAACCCATGTAAATTGCAAAATTGATACCAAGTTCAATGGTACTAGAGACCCCATCGCACACCTGGAAGTGTTTGATCAAATTTGCACCACATGTGATTGGTTTGATAACCTTGTTTATTTAAGTACCTTTGTCCTTACCATGGAAGGAAAGGTGGAACATCAGTGGTTCTGATCAATAAAACCACAAGACAAGCCTGATTTTAAAACCCTAAATACTTCTTTCTGTAAACAAAGTATCCTAGTGGTGCACATGCACACATGGGGATGGGCCTAGGCACATGGGGTTAGGGTCCATTTACACATGTGGGGTACATAGGGTCCTAGGGGTATCTTTTACTCACTATGACATTTAGACATCTATTCTCCTTGGAACATGTGTTCTCATGGATATGGTGCAAACTCCCATGAGTGCTTCCTCTAGGTGATAATTGGGTACTCTTGCCAAGAAACACAAAGATAGAGCAGAAAGAACATCACCACAAAAGAGACAAATACTGGGTGCAATCTCCCCCCTGAAGCGTGTAGCTCCACTTCCATGATATGAGTATTTTTTAGAATTGTATTCAATAAAAATAGCCCAAGGAGCTAATAATAGTTGTGCGTTACAATTTTGCGCTTGCTTTTCCACTTTTGGGTTTTTCTTTACATATCAAGCTTTCTAAGGTTTGTACATGTTAAAACCTTTGCCCAATGATAAATACGAATGGGCCTTTACTACATATAAAATAATATAGCCACCACATGAAAGGCTATAAATGATTAATGAAATTCTAATACATGATTAGCAAATGGTTTTCATCTTCATGCTACCACTCAATCCATCATCCATATATGACACCTCAATCGGTACCCTCACACATCTCGTTACCTATATTCATAACACAATACACATTAGTTAAAAAATTAATTGAACACATCGATTAATCCCAATGTCGTCACAAGATATAGGCGACCGTAATATCAAATTACATGCACCAATAGGCATTGTACACACGGGCATCCCTGGTATAAAACAAGAAATATAATTCCTAGTAAGAGTAATTCTCATAATATTCCCTCTTGCTTGAGTTGCAACTATCTTGGGTTGCATAAATCCATGATA